>NC_081841.1:147014792-147048860 GCF_963259705.1 Myotis daubentonii | reverse complement strand
GAGGTAAAGCTATGTGTGCAAAAGGCAGAATTGGCATTTCTTTTGTAAAAGTTCTGGAACCCCCTTCCTTTCATAGTCACTGCGATGCAGGGCCATCCCCTTCTGCAGTGTAGGCTGCTGAGATCCCTGTACTGTTGCACAGACATTAATGCTTGCTAATACATTGTTTTTTATTTCTGGCCACAAGTTGAGTGCTCATGCCTGCCTCTTTCAAGTTAGGTGTAGACCATTGACTTGGCTTGCGCCAATGATAGTGCAAGTGGAGATGAGGTGACTTTTTTTAATTGCTGGTGGGAAAAACTCTAGTCTTTTGTTTCACCCAGAATGCAGTCAGAATGTAGTCCATCATCCTGATAGGAGGATCATAAGTTAGAGAGCCCTGTCTTTCAGATGTGTGTGATAGACATGTAGTCTGACTTAGAAATCATTTTTTTGTTTTTGTTTTGTGCTTAGACCACTACAGGTTTGGTGATTTTTACATAATACAGACATTTCACAGAATTTCTCCCCTTAAAGGAACATTGTCTCAGTTTAAAGCATTATTAATTTGGATAATGTCAAAAAGTTTTGTGTTCTTTGAAATGAAAAAGATGGTTATTTTCTTAAAAACTGACCTGCATTAAAAATTCCTGGTCTTGAATCTATAAATAGCCTCATTACGGGTCCTGAAGAAATATTGAATGGAGTGCTTTTTAGATGGGTCAGTTACGGTAAATTTGCGTACATATTCATCTTGAAGGAGAATATGTGACTTACTGAACAGGGTTCTTTAGTATTATTTACATACGAGAGGCCTGTTGCATGAATGTATGCACAGGTGGGGTCTGGCTGGCCTGCCCTGATGGGGGTCAATAGGGGGTGGGGCCGGTGGGGGGAGGGGCTGTGGGCAGTTAGCTGGCTGGCCTGTCCCCCAATTGGGGTGGGGAGCTGATTGGGGGTAGGGCAGTCCCAGGGAGGGGCTGCGAGTGGTTGGCTGGCCAGCCCACCCTCGATTGGGGTGGGGGGTCTATTTGGGGGTGGGGTAGGCCTGGGGAAGGTGCTCCGGGAGATTGCGAGGGGGGATTGGGGCCCAGATCAGGCTGGTTGGCTGTTGTAGTGCATGTCATAGCGACCGGTCATTCTGGTCGTTCTGCCTTTCAGTCACTGGGCTTTTACAAATTCGTGTACAGGTGAGGTCCCTTGGCCTGGCCAGCGATCAGGGCTGATCAGGCCAGCCAGCTGGGGGAGGGACCACGGGAGGTTGGCTTGTCCCCGGAAGTTGGCTGTGGCAGCGTACTGACCATCAGGGGGCTGCTCCTGCATTGAGCATCTGCCTCCTGGTTGTCAGTGCACATCATAGCTACCGGGCATCGTCTGGTCGTAATGGTTGTTTAGGCTTTTATATATATAGATAGATTACATATATACTAGTAGATTATAGAACATGTGCTAAAAAGTATTTCAAGTTTAACTGTAATAGTAATTACCTTTATGTGCTAGTGTATATTAGGCTCTTAGTTCTTACCACAGCCCACCAGATAGGTAGTAGTGTTAACATTGTAGGTAGGGAATCTGGTTGGTGTACTACTTGAATATGATGAGTAATTTTGAAAATTTCCAATAGGTATATATTACATATATTCCTATTTAGAGATAACAAAATTACTTTGTCATAGAATAGGATACTGTTTTGTTTGCTTCAGTTAGAAGATATGTATCCATTCATATAATTGCTAATCATGTTTTAAAGATCAAAAAGTTCAGTATTCACACTGTGTCATGTTAGGATGTAATCCATGCTAGTATTGTTCTTGCCCTCTCTGCAACAAATGTCATGGTTTAAGCTTTAAGCAGCATTAGCTGCCTTTTTCAAGATTTTAATTTTTTAAAAATTTTTTCTGTAATTATAGTTTGATTCACAGCTGTTTTTTTGTCTATGAAATTTAGTCTTTTGAGATACTGAATTTTGAGAAGAGAGTCTTCTGATAGTTAACAAATCTAAGATAATTTTCATTTAGAAATCTAAGATAATTTTTTCTTAGATTTCTCTTAACTGAAATATTCTATAGAATTTTGAAAAAAGGATCTAAAATCACCCATTTATATACCTGTTTATTTAAAGGTGGGCTAGGTTCCCTGTATTTTGAGTTTATAAGGTTTTTGGCAAAGTCTCTGGGCCCAGCATAAAAGATAGAATTCCAGCCACTCGAGGCTCAAGAGATGGCTCAGGAGTCCTACAAGGTTCTTATGCTTTATAGACTTTTTGGAGGGGATAGTAGAGCTGTAAAGGGAGGAACCTAGGAATCTACAAATTAACATAAAGGTTTAAATATTTATAAGGTCCCTTGCAGGAAACATGTGAGTGGTTCTAAAATCTGCACACTTTACACTCCTTCACCGACTCAAAGCTTCCCACAGGGATCTGTGTAATCACATTTTGAAGGATAAGATGCATGTTAGTAAAAATATTAATTTTAATGGGTCTTTTGGAGGCTTTAATTGTGTTTCATATTATTCTCAGCAACTTTTAAACATTAAAAATAGTAAGATCTGTGCTGTCTTCTGAATAGTGTGTTTTGTATTAGGCCATTTTCAATCCTTTTGTATATTTTTTGCTCTTAGTTATAGTAAATGTTTTCCATAAGAGAATTTATTAATAAACTATCAAAAAACTATTTCAATTATTCTAAATAGTGTATTTAATGTGCATGCTACTTTAATTATGGAATAATACCTGGAAGTAGTTAATGAATTATAAATATAGAAGAAAGTAAAGTAATAAAGTATATTTATCTGCAAAGTAAACTTTGAATATCATACTTTATTCATTCAATGCTTGGTTGAATGTGGGTTCCCCATTTTTGGTGTTTCTAAGGCAGGGTATGGCATACTATGGATTTTCAGCAAAATCTTGTCTGTTGCCTGTTTTTTGAACAAGGTTTTATTGGAACTTAGCGAGCACATTTATTTACACATTGTGTATGGCTGCCTTTGTGCTACAGTAGCAGAGTTGAGAAGTTGTGACAGAGATTGTGTGGCTTACAAATCGTAAAATATTTACTGTCTGTCTCTCTAGAGCAGGGGTGGGGTACATCTGGCCAGTGGACCTCTAAGACCCTCAAAATCATTTGGTCTGGCCCTGCTAAAGCGTTAGGGGTGAGTTAAATAAGTATTTGACCAAATATAGCAGGCTAATTTTTAATTTGATAATTTTGTGTGGTTATGATGTTATAAATATTCAAATGGCCCTTGGCAGAAAAAAGGTTCTCCTCCCCTGCTCTAGAGATGTGTGGTGGCCCCTGCTCTAAATATATATATATACCTGTTCTGTGATGTACTAGTTTACTCTTCCACCATCAGTGCTTGAGTGTTCCCAATATATGACCTCCCAGATGCTTGATGTTTTACAAGGAGCTATCTAGTGTGGCTTTTATTATTATTAAAATTTTATTATGTTTGAGTTTTTTTGAACCTCCTTGATCTGATGTTCTGTGTCTCTGTAATTCTGGAAAATTATCTGATATTTTCTGTTCATATTTGCTCCTTTCCTATTATTTTTGTGATTTCCTTTCCGAACTCTTAGTAGATATTTTTTAGGTATCATTACTAATCTTCTGTATCTCATAACCTTGTATTTTTCCATGTTTTTATGTTACACTTTGAATAGCTTCTTTGCAGTCTTTCATGGCATATATTTTATCTTTGTTATCTAATGATGTCTCATTCATATGTTCAATTTGTGATTTCATTAGTTTTATTTATACATATAATTTCTAAAAATTGTACATATTTCCATTAAATCTTTGTTTCTATTTAGTAATGTCTTTTTTTCCTGTCCAGTGTTTCAAACATTTCTTTCATTTCTTTAGTTATTTTCTCTTAGGATTTCTGCTTTTCTTATTTTCAGGACAGCTCAGAAATGCATATTCTATAAGATTAAATATATATTTTTTATATCTCTCTCTCTCTTTTAAGTATCTCTCTGCCCTATTGCCTAAAATAGAAAACTATCATATCTTTCTCCCTCAATTACTATATTATGCCTTAGAGGAATTCTGTGCTTTTGGTTATTTAATGATAACTTTCTCTATATATTGTTGTTTCCATAGACTAGATTTCTTTTTTTAAAAAAATATTTTTATTGATTTTTTTTTACAGAGAGGAGGGGAGAGGGATAGAGAGCTAGAAACATCGATGAGAGAGAAACATCGATCAGCTGTCTCCTGCACACCCCCTATTGGGGATGTGCCAGAAACTAAGGTACATGCCCTTGACTGGAATCGAACCTGGGACCCTTCAGTCTGCAGGCTGATGCTCTATCCACTGAGCCAAACTGGTCAGGATTAGACTAGATTTCTTGAGTGGAATTTACTTTTCTCAAATGGAAATCATAATTTTAAGGATCTTTATTAATCTTACAAATTTTCAATTTAGATTATGTTTTAACAATTTGTGTTCTCAGTTTTCTTACTCCTGAGGTTTAGCATGTTACATTTATTTTGGTCATTTTTTTTCTTATTCTTTTAATCGAGTTTACACACATTTTACCCATTTTCCTCTTTGGAACTGATGGTATGCTAAATGAAAGTAAACAAGTGCTCTGTGAATTTTGAAGCAGGTTTATCTTCCCAGCTTCCTTGCTTTTTAATTGCTTTAAGTCCATTGCCATTCATGTTTTTCTCTCATGTTGTCAAATATCAATCTTTGCATATGTTTTCCATTGTTTTTTATGATTAAGAAGTCTTTCACCATAAAAGAGCTAATTTGTCATGCTAATTTTCTTTTAGTATCCCTTCTGTTGTTACTATTTATATTTAGTTCTATAATCATATGCAACTTGTTTTGTACATGATGTTCACATTTAGATTTTATTCCCTCGCCATCAATTATTCAATTCCTCTTCAATAATAGTGATTATTAGTTATCATATTTTTGTACTTTCTAATGTCTACTATAGGGTATCATTTTATAATTTAATTAATCTCTATCTATTATAATATAATTTAGACCCTTTATTCCATCTTGTTCTTGGGATATTAAGGATTGCACATATTCATATTTTATAGATAATTTATAGCACTATTATGCTAGACTTATGACTGTTTGATTCTGAAATGTGTGAATGAAGCTAGTGATAAAAACATAGATGGTGCTTTTTTTTTTTTTTTTTAGCTGTAGATGCTACATGGTAACCTCAGGAATCTGGAATATAGCCTTCCTCCAAGAAAGAAGTAGATCATATTTTCTGAGTGTTTATGAAAAGTAGTGTCCTTTTTTGAAAATACTTGCTGCCCTGGCCAGTGTGGCTCAGTTGGTTGAGCATTGTCCTGTGCACCGGAAGGTCCCAGGTTCTATTCCTGGTCAGGGCACATCTCCAGGATTTGGGTTTGGTCCCCAGTATAGGAGGTAACCAATAAATACCTCCCTCATACCCTTCCTCCCTCCCTCTCCTTCCCTTCTTCCTTGTCTTTCTGAAATCAATAAAAACATTAAAAAATACTGACAAATGATACTAGCAGTGTATAAAATAAATTAGTGGGCTAGTGGTTAGCAATTACTGAGTATGTTCAAGAAGTGAATGTCACTGGAGAGAAGAAACACAAAAATAGTAGAATAGGGGGGGAACAGCACAGCATTAAATCTAATGCTGTGAAAATATTCTTATATACCTCAATAACTTTTGAGATCATTGTGTTTTAACAGTAGATATATGAGGTATCAAAAATAAAGTAAATAATAATTGGAATTCTCGGTAATAACATTATCCCATATAATTTATTTGGATAGTTTTCCATGAAAATTTGTTTTCTAAAATTGGATATTTAAGTTTTAGTTACATGCAATGGCTAGTTCTCTGGCATAATGTTTGCAATATTTCTGAACAGTGAAGTATTATTATAATTTATAAAAGTATTAATGCCCTGAGTAGCAGTTTTGTTAAAATATTTTTTCTCAGCCAGTCTGGCTGGTGTGGGTCAGTGGTTGAGTGTTGACCTATGATCCAGGAAGTCATGGCTCCATTCCTGATTAGGGTATGTGCTGTGGTTGCAAGCACATGCCCTGGTAGGGGGCGGGGCCTATGGCAGGACTCTGATCAATGATTCTGTCTCATCATTGATGTTTCTATCTCTCTCTCCCTTCCCTTTACTCTCTGAACCCAATAAAAATATATAAAATATTTTTTTTCTGAACCATTTAGTAGGGCTACAAGATATACAAGCTAAAAACACACGTGTTTCTATAAATATTACACACACATATTGGGGTTTTATGGTTCTTTTCTTTATAATGTGATATTTTATATTGAACTAAACATATTTCATTTTAGTCATTTGAAAATTGGCACCATTCCTATATTTAGCTAATAACTAATCATTAAAAATCAACCTCGAAATCAGCATAATGATATAGGACTACCTTTAAACACTAGGTCTAAAACTGGAGAAGTATAAAATGTGCTAATGAAAGTTTCCCCCACAGTAATTTTATTAAATGTCTTTAAATCTCTCATTTTATGAATTATTTTTTGATTTTACCTATAGAACTATATCTTAAACTCTTTTCTTAATCTTATTCATTATGAACTAATTCCCTCCTTTTAGCAATCTTCCTGAGCTCTTTCCGGGTGCCATATGAAGAAATCAAAATGATGATATTGGAAGTGGATGAAACACAGTTGGCAGAATCTATGATTCAGGTAAACAAGAGGCAGAGAGCTTAAGTTCCAATATTTCATTGCAAGCTTCTCATTAAACGGAAATCTGTAAGTGAAGCAAAATTCTTAAACCAAATCATTCAACTGGAAAATCATTGCTGCATAATTAGTTTTAGCATAACTTCTGCATTGCCAGGAGATAAAACTCTGAATGTTCTTTTACCTGCAAACTAAATATAATGCTATCAAAATAATTACATTTCAATTATTTTAAATGACTGTTTTCTGAAAGTCAGGTTGTTTAATTTTTCATTTTTGTTTTTGTTACAGTTAAGACTAGTAATATATTCATTTAAATTTGTATAGTATTTTTAGAGTGTTTTAGAGTTTTCTTAGGCATTGGTGTCTTCTAATGTTGTATTATTATTTAATATAAGGTCGAGGGAGATTTCTTTTTATTTCAGAGTAACCTTACTGACAATCCCTACTGGGGTCATTTGTGCTCTTATACATACCACAGATAGTTAGCATGGTGTTCAGAATTCATTCAGAAGGCTGGAAGATTTTTTCAAATGATTTGTGTTCACACCATTATTTAAGAAATGCTAGTGTGGTACCAAAGTTACTTGCTGAATTCCACATAAAGTAACAATAATACATATTTAGATAGAATTTAAATTTGAAGAATCAAACCACAAATTATATAGCCAGAGGATGATATCTTTAGTTTACTATCTTGTATTTTACAATGGGAGGGTATTGATGTTTTAGCAGTGAAAAGAAAACAAGGATTATTTGTTAATGTCATCAAAATTATTCTAGACATTTTAATTAATCAGTAAATAGTAACCTTAGGACTTGTTCTTGCCTCTCCTCTCTTGTCTCCTAAATGTGGTGGTTCTGTAATCCCATTAGTGATTTCTGCTGTGAGTCTCTGAGACATAAACTACCTAATTCATCAACTCTTGTTTAAATGCTTTTTCTCTAGCAGTTTCTTTTTACTAGAACGTTGTCTTTATTACTGTTGATTGTGTATATGCCTTGTTCTTAATTGATTCCAAGGTCCTTAAAAAAAAATTTTCTACTTAATACATGTTCATAGTTTTTATAAATGCATTTGTTAAATATTTATGGAGTAGCTTTTAACTTGCTTACATGAATGGTTTGGATAATCATGTGACTTTTGTTTTGTAGAGATGAAAAAAAATTATTTATATTGAAATTTGTACCCCAAGAACATTAAGTTCCATATAACTTATTAATATATTAGTTTCTATTACTGCTATAATAATTTTTTATTTTTACTGCTATATCAATTTACAACAAATTTAGTGGCTTAAAATTACATGAATGTGTACCATCTTACTTTTCTATAGACCAGAAGTCTGGCCTGGGTCTTACTGTCAAGGTGTTGGCAGGCTTGACTTTCTTCCCGTAGGCTCTAGTGAAGACTTTGTGTGTGTGGGGGGTTTTGTTGTTGTTTGTTATTTTCTTTTCCAGCTCATGGCTGCCTCCTTCCTTGGCTCCTTGGCACCTTCCTTCACCTTCCAAGCCAGCAATGTTGCCTCTCTCTGTTTCTTTCTTTCATTGTTATATCTCCCTCTCACTTGGTGGTTCTGTCTCCCTCTTCCACTTGTAAAGACCTTTATGATTGCATTGAGCACATCCAGATAACCAGGATAATCTCCCTATTTTAATGTCAGCTGAAACTAGTATTTTCAGAGGTTCTGGGAATTACATGTGGACATCTTGGGGGAGGCTGGCTCATTATTCTGCCTACCATACTTGCCTAATATAAATTTAATCTTAATGAATTTAAAATCTAAAACTTTAGTTGGGATATATGCCGAGCCTTTATATAGTCATTAAAAAACAAGACTATCATGGCATTTGAAGTCTCATTTTTTTAATTTAAAAAATACATTTCTTACTGCCCATGTTGAACAGGGCATGGGAAGAGCATTGCTTTTTAACAATCATCGTTTGGTAGGTTTTGTTCACTGTCCTGATTTCATTTTGGTGTATTTATTTACTCATACATAACAAGCTGTCAGTATTGATGTCATTTTCCCACCTCATTCTTTACCCATTTACCTTTGTTCCATCAGTCTTTTATTAATTTATTTAGCTGTGTGTGTGTGTGTGTGTGCACCCACCATGTGCAGGGCGCTGTTTTAGGCTCAGTCAGAAACAGACTTTACATTTTTGGAATTGATAGAGTGGCAAGGGTGATGATTACATATTTCTATATATATAAAAGGCTAAGCAACCATCAGACTATCTGACCAGCCGATCAGCCAGTAGGTATGATGTGCACTGACCGCAAAGGGGCAGATGCTCAACGCGGGAGCTACTGAGCTGCTGTGACTTGGCAGCGGCAGTTCTTGGGTGTCGTACCCCAGAACCAGAGATTCCTTACGGGGCTGTGCGATTCCACCTTTGGCCGTAGGTTATGTTGTTGCTGGGGCACTGTCGGCCTCGAATCTGGTTTACTGCCGAGCTGTGATGACAGCAGACGCCCTTTGAGCTGCAGTGCCACCCCAGGTGCGGCTGGCCTAGGAGGGACTGCTGGAGGTTGGCTCCAGGGCGTGTCCAGCCTGTCTGACCCAGTCCCACCCCACCGGCCACCTTCTAATTAATTTCCTTTCAGTGTGCATGAATTCATGCACCAGGGCATTAGTATAAAATAAAAATACAAGACAAATGTAGCTGATTTACGATACATAATGTGTGAGGGGAGTGCCAGGTGTGTGTATGTATAAAGATAAGGGCACCTGAAGGTTTAATACAGTGTAGATGTGGAAAAGGGCAGAGGATTGAGTGACTAATGTAGTGAAGGCAGTTAGTCTGGATGTAATAAAACCCTGAGCTGTGAGGGAAATGCTAAGTGTGTGGGCAACTGTGAAGAGTTTAGTTTGATAGGATCTTAGGATTTGTGAAGTATATTCGGAGACACAAAGCTAGGTTGGGGATGTGCTCTTACAAATCACCATAGTTTTATTACTTTGGAAAGCAAAAATACTGAAGTGAAAAATTAATATGTTTCTGATGAGAGATTAAAATTTAATTATATATTAACTAAAAATATTCAAGGGGATTGGATGGTCATTTAAAGAGTGCTGAAGAAATTTAGAAGCCTGATGTAATAAATTATTAAAATAATCCAGCTGTCAACTAGAATGATTACAAGAAAATATAAATAACCAAGTCTTTTGGTCTCAGGCAGTTCTATTAGGAGAAATTTCTATTTATGTGGAAAAATCATATACTACCTGCATGTTTTTGTTGGTAGTATTAATAGTGAATATGTTTTTCAGGGATGATCTTAAATTGTGACTTTTTATTTGTTTTTGGCCAGCCAACCAAGTTTTTATTCAAAGATACACAGTGAGTCAAAAACTTGTTTTTTGATTTAACTAGTTTGATATATAATATTTCTAACATTATTTTTAACTAATAACACCTTTGGAGATTTATTTCCCCATTAATACATGTAGCATGTTATAGGCTTAATTTAAATTTGTACTTGAATTTGGGCTTGCACAGAATATACTGATACTATAATTTGGGATTGTGATCACCAACCACTCTTTTTTCTTCTTCTTAATTTTATTATCAATATGCTAACTTGTTATAACATTATTATAGCCAATTATATTTGGACACAGAAGGCTCCTATATAGACTTTGCTGAGTGATTGTGTAATCATTTAAGTTCTAACAGGGAAGCGTATTTATATGTATTTCCTTGGTTTTTCTCCATTGGAGTATTTCTTTTTCCTGTGTGTGTGGCTTCGGAAAGGCTGTGCCTGGACAAGGAATCAGAATGGCCACAGGAATCTGTGGTTTCTAGACTGCAGATGACACAGGCAAAGGGCATTACAGCCACAGGCACTTAAGGATCCTTATATGTTATTGCTTTTATCTGCAAGGTATATCATTCTGTGTTTTCAGGGCTTTTTTCAATGTTCTTTCACATCAGAAGAATTACTTTATCTTTGTTTTTTTAGGTATCTTTATTTTTATTATTAAAACCATACTCATATTGGTTAAATGTTGCAAGAACTGTCATTAAAATTCCCTTGTTTTCTTTTTGATTCTTTCCCTTGCCTTTTAGTAGCAATATGATAATTTCTTTTATTCCTGTGAGTGAAGTGTTAAAATATGTTTGACTTCGCTTGAAATTTCTGACGTTTAATTCCCTAAAGCTGAAATGTAATTGATCACATTTATCCAGGTGAGAAAGCTGTTTCTTTGGTATAGGTTGAGTTCTTCTTTCTCAATTATACAGCTAATCAAATAAACATTCAGTAGTGCTTGATTTGAATATATAATAACTCTGGATAGAGAAGAAGAAAATTGCTTTCAAGATGCAGAGAATACAGCTTAAGGCTTTGCATAAAAGGGAGGTTACCTAGAAATACAACTAAAGATTAACTTTTTTACTGATTTCCTTCCCAGAGTTCATTCATAAATTTACCTAGAATTCAAGAAGCACATTTGTTGAAGATATTTTCTTCTGGTTTTCATTTTTAGAACTTATTAAAGCATCTTCCTGATCAAGAGCAATTAAATTCATTGTCTCAGTTCAAGAGTGACTATAACAACTTAAGTGAACCAGAGCAGTTTGCTGTTGTGGTGAGTACTCTTAGTGTTAACTCTCTTTTGAGAGAATTTTATTTAATATTGTGGGAAAACAGGGAAGAAAATGTCAAGCTTTTCTCCTCATTATTACTCACAAACCTTTAATGTCCATTTATTTTTAACCTAAGGATATTTATGGGACATTATCTTGATTTAAAATATGTATTGGGATTCTAGCCTTAAGTGAAATCCAAGGAGTCTTTAAAAAGTATATCCATGATTTCACATTCTCTATTTGATGTCAAAATGTAAAATGAAAATTATGATTTATTCTAGAGTTATGTATTCCAACATATTGCAATAGTAGCTTCAGTTTCTCATTCTAATCACTTACTCCAGTTCATCTCATATTTTAGATCTGAAATTACAAATATATTTTGTTTTGTTTTGGTTTGGTTTTTAGCAATGAGGTTGAAAAATGAATACATTTTAAAAATCTTCAGAAACTTGATAATCACCTTGTTCCAGCTTTCTATTTATAGAAGTTGGGGTCTGAAGAGGTGAGAAGACTTGCCAATGTTATATATTAGCTGTGTTGCAACTTACAATTAAGATTTTTATCAAGCTTTTTTTCTCTTGCTCTTTTCTCCTACCATTAAATCACCATTTTGAGGTTGGTTATACTCAGTTATCATGATGATACTTTAAAATAGTATTTTATTTTTTATTATATGTTATTTTTTTTCCTTTTCTTCAATTATATTATTACCAACCTCCAGGGACATGATGAATTTGCATTTGATAAAATTTTGAAAATTTGGGTTGACTACTGAAAGGACTATGCCTTCATACCATATTTTGTGTCTTGTAGGCATTTGCTCTTAACTTCCTTCCTGTTTCTTCATAAATCCATTCTACTCAGCCCACCCTTTAGTGCCTCCTTCTACCTCTTATCCTCCAAGTTCACGAAACTCTGAATAGAACACAGAATAAAAAAGGCAGGGTTTTTCCTTTCACATTCTTTTATTATAAAACTTTCTAGCTTGCTATATTTGCAAAAATGCTTTTTATTTTATTATGCAATTCTTCAGGGTACCCTTTTTTCCCCTCCCCCCACCTTGTATTTTCTTGTTTGCTTTATTTTCTATTACCTGATCACTTTCCCTATCTCTTAATCCCTCTAAAATGTTCTTCTTGCAATGTCTTCCATATGAGAATAAATGAATAAGGGAGAATTTGCATTAAATTTTAAACCACAGAGTACTTAGAGTTTTGATCTTTGGCCATTTTTTTGACTATTGAATGAAAATGTAAAAAAAAGTTAAATTATAATTTTGAAATATTTCCCACATACCTTAAGTCTTCAACACATAAAAGTTTATATGAAAATGTCCACCTAACTAATAACTTCTGTTGCATATCTCTGAACATATTTAAAACTATTCACATATTCTAGTGATTGTCACAGAAGAATGAACTCAAACTAGCAAATATTTTAGGTTTATTTAAAATAGCCAGGTTATGCTCTCTTTTAAAAATTAGAGTTGAAATCAAAGAGCTGTGATTTACAAGCAGTGTACTCGTAGGGTCAGATCATTAAAATAATTATATTCCCAGATACTAGTGCTAGAGGTTATAGTTTTGATTTTAAGGCAGTGATGAACCACTTTCCTTTCAGGATATGTCAACTCAAATTTGACCTTGAATCTACTCATTCCATCACAGGTCATACCTGACTGCAAATGGAATTTAATGTGGAAATAGTAATGCTGTTGAAAGGTATCTGCTATGGACAATGTGAGCAGTGCTTTATCATCTGTTGATTATGACTATTCTAGAACACATTGTTTTCAGTTCTGGTTGTGTAGTACTATCATTTTAAAATATGATTGCTTTGGTGAGGAAAGGGGAAATGCTAGTAAAGTTGGGGGAAAAAATGAAAACTATATATATATATATATATATATATACACACACACACACACACACACACACACACACACACACATACACACACATACATACACTAGGGGCCCGGTGCACGAAATTCGTGCACTGGGTGTGTGTGGGGGGGGAGTGTCCCTCAGCCCAGCCTGCCCCCTCTCACATACTGGGAGCCCTCAGGCGTTGACCCCCATCACCCTCCAATCGCAGGATCGGCCCCTTGCCCAGGCCTGATGCCTCTGGCTGAGGCGTCCGGCCCGGGCAGCGGGGACCCTCAGCTGCAGCGGCCCCACGATCGTGGGCTTCGCTTTAGGCCCAGGCAAGGGACCCCTAGCTTCTGGGACTGCCAGCTTCGACCGTGCCCAGCTCCCATCGCTGGCTCCACCCCTACTTCCTGCTATCACTGGCCAGGGCGGCAAAGGCACCCGATTCTCTGATCATGGGGCCGCCTTTGCCCTGTCCCCCAGCTCTTAGCTCCGCGCTGGGTTTCCGATCACTGTCAGTGGCAGGGGGCTTCTTCCTGCTTTCCCTTTCGCCTCCCTGCATTGTGCCTACATATGCAAATTAACCGCCATCTTCTTGGCAGTTAACTGCCAATCTTAGTTGTCAGTTAACTGCCAATCTTAGTTGGCAGTTAATTTGCATATAGCCCTGATTAGCCAATGAAAAGGGTAGCTCGTACGCCAATTACCATTTTTCTCTTTTATTAGTGTTGATATATATCTCCTATCTAATAAAGAGTAAATATGCAAATTGACCACCACACTGTAACGGCCAAGATGGCTGCACCCACACTTGAGGCAGGGATTCCATAACACAAGATGGCTGCACCCACAGAGGAGGCCGAGTTCCTGTAACAAGACTTAAGGAGCATTCATCAGGGACCTGAGGCTGCATGGCACTGGGCCGGGGCAGGGGACCTGAGGCTGTGCCTCCTGCCTGGTGGAGCTTGACAGGGGACCTCAGGCTGCGTCCCCTGCCCAGTGGAGCTTGACAGGGGACCTCAGGCTGTGCCTTCTGCCTGAGGGGCTTACAGGGTCCTCAGGCTGCGCCCCCAGCCCTGGCACCAGGCCAGGCAACCTGAGACTGTGCCCCCCACCCGGCAGGGCTTGACGGGGGTGGGGCTGGCTGGTTCTGGATCTAGCCCAGTGAAGGTGGGGCTGGGTCTGGGTCTCGCAAGATTTCAAGGAGCATATGGGTGGGCGGGGACTTGACTCTGGTTCCCATGGCACACTCCAGACTCTGACAGGAGGAAGATTTTCATATACAGTTTACTAATTTTCTTTCATCTCTGACACTTCAATTATAGAGAAAGGGCAAATAGGAATAGTAAAATATTTCCTCTAATTCCCTCTTAATGTGCACAAATTTTGTGCACTGGATCACTAGTGTGTGTGTGTGTGTGTGTGTGTGTGTGTGTGTGTGTGTATACACACACACACATATATATATATATATACTTTATATATATAGTCAAATAGTAATGTTCTTCACCTTTGCCTTTTTCCATTTTAACTTTTACCATTCTCAATTTATCTTCCCCTACTTCTCAACTCTTCCTTCTTCCCAAAGGAGAAGGAATCCTGCTAAAGTTCCAAACAATACTTGGGGAATACACACACAAAAAGGTGTAGGACCATGTAAAATGCCATAGTTTTCTGTTCTCCTTTCCAGATTAAAAGCTCAACATCAAGTTGCTAATTCATTAGCGTAATATGTTTTCAATTTACCAACATTGTGTAAATAATATAATAATTTTGTGGGTTTAGAAAACTAATTATAATTATGTATATTTCTGAAAGATTCCCCTAATACCAAGTTTCATGTTTCAAGTAACAAACTTAATGAAATTATGTTGCATTATGTTATAGAAGATGGACTATTAACTTTGAGGTAATGTAAACTGCAGATTCCTATGTGACTTTTATATATTAGAAAAACATTCACTTGTTGACTGGACCTATATTTAAAGTACTAGTCATTTTCACCTGAAAAACCATCAGAGTCATAAACAAGGAATTGTCACAAGTGGACATAGCGTTTGCACCCCCAAATACGGCCAAAGTTTGCCTTTTCATTTCTTTCACCATAGACTTGTGATTAGCTGTTTCATTTTCAGATTCTATAGATTGATATTGTGATTTCTAGCATTGTTTTTATTTTAACAAAAATCAGTTATAACTCTGCAGTTATATTACTTGCTGGTGAGTTTCACTATTTCTTTTATCCATTAATTTGATTCTTGTGAATTATAGATTTCACAGGTGTGTTGTATATAAACATACACTCAAATTTGATACAATAATGGATAGAGTCCCTATAGTTGTTTTCATTATATAACCAGCTTTAATTTCATCCAAGAATTAGGTAAAAAAGTAAACAAAAAGCTATACCAGGACTTTGGCATTTGTTTATATTATTTTGTCTTTGATAGAAAGACAGTTTGCAAAAGTAACACATCCAGAATGCTAGTAACCAGAGTCCATTAAACGCCAATTAGAATATATAAGATATAACATGTAAATTAGAAATAGGGGTTTCTTATCTTTGTTTACTTTATATACAACTTTCCAGGGCTGTGTCCTACAGAATTTTATATACATACTAGAGGCCCAATGCATGAAATTTGTGCAAAGGCCTAAGCCCTTGCAGCTGCAGCGGCTTGCCTTGGCCCTCACAGCCCTGGCTTCATCCTGTAAATTGTCCTGGACGTCTGGAAGGTCGTTCAGCTGTCCAGTCTAATTAACATATTACCCTTTTATTATTATAGATATATTATTCAGAAATATTATGTCACTATTCATTAAATTATAGGTCCTTGAGGCTTTCTTTCAACTACTAAAGCATTTGATATGTCTATATTCTCTCCAGGGTTCCTATAATATGAAGTTTCATATACACTTTTATTTATTTTTCCCTTGAAATTAGATTTAATTTTTTTTAATGCTGATACTATCTCCATTTTTAAAGGAACAGTCTTCATGAATGAGTACCAGACATAGGTACTTTTATGAAACTAAGCGTTTTGTTGCTCATCTGCTTTTTCTGATAATTCAGAATTTTTAGGTACCTTCCTGAACTAATACTCCTTACTGACCTTATGATTTGAGCATTAGCCAGCCTGATCAGCAAACCACTCAGAGTTCTAGAGCTCTCCCTGTTTATACATGGTAGTATAGGAGTGGTGGTGACATGGTGGTGGTTGGTGTCTGGTGCCTATAGAATTGATATCCAGTGCTATGAGTTCAGGGCCTAAAACAAATTATATTATTGACTTGTTTTTGTAGCTGATTACTTATAGCTGTTTTTGTAGCTCTATACTTATATGTCCTATATTTTCTGGGAGATTTTGGCATATGAAAAATAACCCATCCAAAATTCTGGACCAGAGGTTCTGATAAAATGGTATTTTAGAGGAATGCTCTGGGAGGTGCTCCATCTCCATATTTTTGTGTTTGACTTGAAATGAATGAGACAGTCTACATGCTAAATTTGTTATTTTAGGTTCTGGGTAGAGGACACTGAGTACTGACTGATCTGCTTAACTTGAAAAATTATTTTCTTTGGACAGTCCAGGAAAAAACTTTTATTGATAAATCAGTTTATATTTGGCATGACCTAGCCTCATGCTTTATTCAACTTAATTTTCTACTAAAAAGATGAAGAAATGAAAATATACTTCCTAGAAACCCACTTATTAGACCAATTAGTTGCCTGCCTTTTTCTTGGGTTCCTTCTTCTCTTGTCAGCCTCTACACCTCCTCATTCATCCCTCCAAAATATTGACTACTTACCATATATTGGTTCCCATTGAGCAGAACCTAGTTTTAGTTGTATGACTGCAGTTTAAAACATATTTTCAGTGTTTATTTGATCACTAAACCACCAACTAAAATCACTGTGCACACAGTGGCGTGGTTTAACTGCGTGAGAAATAAGATATGTAAATATTCAGTGGGATCAAAAGATTAGCTGAATTTTATAAAAAAGCCTAAAAATTTGCATTTGAAGCTTAGTGCACTATACTTTGATTAAAAATTCTAGGTTTTTGAGTATCTGTCTCTATATTATTTAATTCTGGTAAGCTGTTCTTCAAAGGAAATCAAACCTCTTACAGGCAGGTTAATCTGAACAAATGTCCTGCCTTTGTGTTGTATTTTGATCTGCCACCATTTGGTGTCACTGTAGGGCAGGGCTTTTCAACTTTGTGCAGTAAAGGTCTCCATTTTTTTCTTTTTTAAATAAAAAAAATGATGTAGGAAGTTCATGCATATTTCCTTGCATTAAAAATGTCTCGTTTTAAAGTACACCCTAATATTCTTGCTGTAAAACATTCAGATAACATATAAAATATTGAATACAATTTGGAAGTTCTTTATATCCCACTACCCCACTGCATTCCATACAAGTCATCATTTTTATTGGACTTCCAATCCTGTGTCTTTGTATTTACAAATGTGTGCATATTCATATGCACATTTAAAAATACATTTTTTCTGAAACCTTTTTATTATAAAATATATTTTGCGGATTCTTTTCATGATATGCTAGTTTAAATTTCTTATGTAGTATTTCAGGGTCCATATTAAGATTTTTCTTTTAACTGTTCTCTTAATAAAGAATGGTTCCTTTTTGTTTTCCTCAGGGTTTAAAAAAATAATTCTGCATACATCTTTGTATAGCCTATCTAATAAAAGCCTAATATGCTAAGTGTCTGACCATTTGACCATTCGACCAGTCGCTATGACACACAATGACCACCAGGGGAAGACGCTCTGACTGGTTGGTTAGCTTGCTGCTGGGCTCCAGCCAATTGGGACTGGGCGAAATGGGCCGGACACACCCTGGAGCCTCCCTCGGTCCCTCCCGATCATGTACCACTGGGGTCCCTTGGCCTGGCCTGCACCCTTTTGCAATCCAGGACCCCATGGGGGACTGTTGGAGAGCCAGTTTTGGCCCGATCCCTGCAGGCCAGGCTGAGGGACCCCACCAGTGCATGAATCCGTGCACTGGGACTTTAGTGTGTGTGTGTGTGTGTGTGTGTGTGTGTGTGTGTGTGTGTGTGTGTACATGCATATTAGAGGCCTGGTGCACAAAAATTTGTGCACTCGGGGGCGGGGGGCAGGGGGTCCCTCAGCCCGGCCTGTGCCCTCTCGCAGTCTGGGACCCCTCAGGGGATGACCACCTGCTGGCTTAGGCCCGCTCCCCGGGGAATGGGCCTGTGATGGCAATCAGACATACCTCTGGCAGCCCGGCAGCCCTCGGGGGATGTCCACTTGCCAGCGGGGAGCAGGCCTAAACTGCAGTCGAACATCCTTAGCACTGCTGAGGCAGGAGAGGCTCCCACCACCACCACCGCTGTACTGGCAGCCATCAGCCTGGCTTGTGGCTGAGTAGAGTTCCTCCCATGTGAGAGCGCCCTGACCACCAGAGGGCAGCTCCTGCATTGGTGGTCAGTGTGTGTCAGAGTGACCAGTCATTCCCTGTCCTTCTGCTGTTAGGGTCAGTTTGTATATTACCCTTTTACTATATAGGATAGAAGCCTGGTGCATGGGTGGGGGCCGGCTGGTTTGCCCTGAAGGGTGTCCCGGATCAGGATGGGGGTCCCGCTTGGGTGCCTGGCCAGCCTGGATGAGGGGATGATGTCTGTTTGCAGCTGGTCACACGCCCTTCAGGGTGGGGCTCCCCACTGGGGTGGTTGGCCAGTCTGGGTGAGGGGCTGAGGGCTGTTTTCAGGCTGGCAGGTGACTGAAGCTCCCAGCCTCTCTTTTTTTTCTGTTTTTTTTTTTTTATTTTAATTTTTATTTTTTATTCTGGGATTTATTTACCTTCTATGGCTGTCACTGGCGCTGAGAGCCAGCTTTAGCTCTGAGGCTTGGCTCCAGCTCTGAGACCTCTGCTGCTGAAAGCAGGTATCTGGGCTTTGTTTAGCTTCTATAATTGAAACACTGTTGCAACTCTAGCTCTGAGGCCTGGCTGGCTGAAAGCAGGTTTCTGGGGATTGTTTAGCTTTTATAATTGCAACATAGTTGCTTAGAGTGCAGCTCAGAGCTCGGCGGCAGCAGGCGGGGAACCTTGGCTTCCTCCATCACTGGAGCAAGCAAGCCTCCTGTTCGCTTCAGCTGCCTGGCTGCCGGCCGCCATCTTGGTTGTCTGTTAATGTGCATATCGCCCTGATTAGCCAATGGGAAGCGTGTTGGAGGTACGGTTAATTACCATGTTTGTCTATTATAGGATATATGTATGTATGTATTTTAGAGTTCAGTGAGCACAGACTCTTGGATTTAAGTCCTAGATTGATCTTAACCTGTGTGACCTTGGTTAGATACTCATCTTTTTATTCCTCAATTTACTTATTTATGAAATGAGACCATGTTTTTATTCCTCAATTTACTTATTTATGAAATGAGACCATGTTAGTTCCCTATTGCTGGTATAACAGAGTACCACCAATTTACTGGTTTTAAACAGCACAAGTTTATTATCTTATAAGTTTGAAGATCAGAGGTCCAAAATGGGTTATCCGTGTTGCATTCCTTCTAAAGACTCTGGATGGGGAATTTATTTCCTTGCTTTCTCTAGCTTCCCAAGGTGGCTCACATTCCTTTTCTCATAGTCCAGCATCATTCTGACTTCTGCTTTTATCATCACATCTTTCTTTGACCCTCTCCTAATTTCTAATAAGGATCCTGTGATTATATTGGGCCAACTTGGATAATCTTCTCATTCAAAGATCCTAATTTAATTCCATCTGCAAAGTCTCTTTTGCCTTGTAAGATAATATATTCAAAAGTTTTGGTGATTAGTACGTGACCATATTTGGTGGAAAATTTTTTTGCCAAACACAGGGATCATAACAGTGCCCACCTCCACTGCATGGCCCAAATTGAGTGTTAAGTAAATTGATGTGAGGAATATGTGTAAGTCATCTTGTTCTCATGAATTCTTTTTCCCTAGAACATCAGTATCCTTTTTCTCTGTTACCATAATGCCCTGTGCATATATCTAATGGCTCTTCTTAATCTGGAATGTTATAGTTTTAATTTATGCTCAAAACATTTTGATCAGCTGGAGTATATCATGCTCATCTTCTAGCACATGGTGGCCACATGATATTGGCTAAAGGAATATATGAAATAAGGAAGAGATGAACAGAAAGGAGGGAAAATATATAGCAAGAACAATAAAATTTAAAATGTTAGAATTTTTTTTGGATTTTAATTTTTTTAGAGCAGTTTTAGATTCACGGAAAAATTGGGAAGGTACAGAGATTTCCCCCACACACATTCATCGCCTCCCCCATTATCAACATGTCTCACTAGAGTGGTATATTAGTCACAATTGATGGACCTACATTGACACAATACTGATTGCCCAGAGTCCACAGATTACATTAGTGTTCACTCTTGATGTTCATTGTGTGGATTTGGACAAATGCATAATGTGTGTACATCAGCATGATATTATCAGAGCATTTTTATTGTCCTAAAACAAATATTTTTTAAAATCACATTTAAAAATAAAAATGTTAGTTTTGAGATAATTTTAATTTTTGTTAAAATGAATCTAAATAATGACTTCTGCATGTGAGAATGGATTAATTCAAAGTAGACCAAGTAACCAACACTTCTGTGCATAAAGTCTAAATTCACATTTCAAAAAACTTTCAACTTAACCACCCTATACAATTGCCTCTTGTACATTGTTAACATTTTACTTTTCTTCTGATTCCGTACCTTCATTGGACTGTTTTCAGTGATCTTCCTTTAACTCAGAAGGCTATTTTTTTCTTTGTCCGTGAATATTAAAGACACTCTGTACAATATCTTTTGGCCTCAGGGGTTTTATTTCCTAAAAAGTGTTGAGGAAATTATGATTTGGTTTAACAGTAATGGCTTACTGAAATACCTTCAGAAAAGACTGACCAAGATAGATAAGGAACCTCAAAGAATATCTTCCCTAAACCATCACTTTCTCAGACTAAATATCTTCAAATCTTTTTTTTATTTCTTAGATGTTGATTATTTCAAGTGCATCACAAATGTCCAGATATAAAGTCAATCATGTTTCACAGAGAGCATGAGTGTGTGTGTGTGTGGGGGGGCGTGTTGGGGGTTAATGGGGGGATGAGGACACATTTGTAATACCTTAACCAATAAAGAAATTAAAAAAAAAACTTAACAAAGGATATGGAGTTAGCATAATATAATTTCTTCTTCAAGACCCATTTTGACTTCTTGTAATTTCTGCTTCTTTTTGTCTTTAATAATTCATCTTTGATCTTGTCTGTCAAAGCCAGCCTCTCCTACTGGAAAATAGTTCTATTTGCTTTTTGCTACTGCTTGTTGGTACCTATCCAGTTGTCCATATTCCCTCAAAATTCATGATATTTTAGACAGCACTCTGGCAATCTCATCTGTAAATCCTTCAGTACCCAGGGAGGACATTTGTTTAGAATAATAAAATATTATAACTATAGTCCTAGCTATTTAAATCTTAGAGGTCTGCTTCTCTGAAGATCATAAGCATTCAGCTGTTGTTCAGTTATTCTTGTCACATTGCTTTGCAACCTTCTTGACATGCTTCTGCCAGGATCCAGGATTTAATATAGGCTCACTAGCGCAGATGGTTTTCCTTTCACCTAGTGCAGGCCTTATTAATTTAGCTTGATTTCAATTATGATTGATTTGTAGCCTGAAATTCTTCCAACATTTATTACCTCTATAATTTTTCTTATAATCTGATTTCTGCTTTACATCTCCTTTAGTCTATGTTAAAATAGTCACAATGCCATTTGATTTTTTTTTTTAATTAAATCTTTATTGTTCAGATTATTACATTTGTTCCTTTTTTTTTCCCCCCCATAACTCCCCTCCTCCCAGTTCCCGCCCCACCCTCCGCCCTCACTCCCCACCCACTGTCCTCATCCATAGGTACACGATTTTTGTCCAGTCTCTTCCCACATCTCCCACACCCCTTTCCCCCCAAGAATAGTCAGTCCATTCCCTTTCTATGTCCCTGATTCTGTTATAATCAACAGTTTATTCTGTTCATCAGATTATTTATTCACTTGATTCTTAGCTTCACTTGTTGATAGATGCATATTTGTTGTTCATAATTTGTATCTTTACCTTTTTCTTCCTCTTCCTCTTCTTAAAGGATACCTTTCAGCATTTCATATAATCCTGGTTTGGTGGTGATGAACTCCTTTAGCTTTTCCTTATCTGTGAAGCTCTTTATCTGACCTTCAATTCTGAATGATAGCTTTGCTGGATAAAGTAATCTTGGTTGTAGTTTCTTGGTATTCATCACTTTGAATATTTCTTGCCACTCCCTTCTGGCCTGCAAAGTTTCTGTTGAGAAATCAGCTGACAGTCGTATGGGTATTCCCTTGTAGGTAACTGAGTTTCTTTCTCTTGCTGTTTTTAAGATTCTCTCTTTATCTTTTGCTCTTGGCATTTTAATGATGATGTGTCTTGGTGTGGTCCTCTTTGGATTCCTTTTGTTTGGGGTTCTCCGCGCTTCTTGGACCTGTAAGTCCATTTCTTTCACCAGGTGGGGGAAGTTTTCTGTCATTATTTCTTCAAATAGGTTTTCAATATCTTGCTCTCTCTCATCTTCTGGCACCCCTATAATTCTGATGTTGGTACGCTTGAAGCTGTCCCAGAGGCTTCTTACACTATCTTCGCATTTTTGGATTCTTTTTTCATTTTGCTTTTCCGGTTGGATGTTTTTTGCTTCCTCGCAATTCAAATCATTGACTTGATTCTTGCGCTCCTCTGGTCTGCTGTCGGGCGTCTGTTTAATATTCGTTATTTCAGACCGTGTGTGCTTAATTTCTAGTTGGTTCCCCAATATAAGATTGAGGGTCTTATTAGTTTTCGTGTAGATCTCATTAAGTCTATCGGCAGCTTCTAAACAGTTCTTGAGAGACCTTAAAAGTGTGGTTCTGAACTCTATTTCTTCCATTGACAATTTTGTCCTGTTTCTTTGTCTCCGCATTTTGTTATGCTTCCTTGGTGCACCCCCTAGTGGTCTTTGTTCGCAGTCTTATAGATAAATCTTGATTGTTGTAGCTAATTCCAGGGAGGGTTTGACCTCCAGGCCAAGTGGCTATGAGAATCAGCTGTGTCAGCAGTGAGAGAACTTCTGTCCTCTAGGGAGGTGCTAATCTAGCCTTTGCCTGAGGCTATCCGGTAAATGCCTCTGTGCAGGGCTTGGGCAGGGCGGGTCGCACAGGATCAACAGGGTGGGCCGGAGAGAGCAGTTATGGCGGCTCTCAGTCCTGTCCCCAGGGGCTCTGCCTCTCTGAGTCCCAGCACCCGCTGCAAGGCTCGGAGAGAAAGCTGCACTCGCTCTGACCGAAGCCAGACAGTCCGCTCCTCCCGTTTGAGCCTGGGTCCCTAAAGACTCGCCTGTATCTGGAGCTCAGAGTCTGCGACTCCCTCCTGATTGAAAACAACAACCGCGCCCTCCGCCGCCAGCCCGCTCCGCGCACTCCGCACCTCAGAATTTGACTTCAGCACTGCGCCTCCTCTGAGTGTCCGTATGCGTTTCTCTTTCCTCCTAGTTGTAGGACTTCCACTCAGCCAGCGTTCCTGTGGTTCTGGGTGATGTCCGTTCCGTGTTTTAGTTTCACTTTTGAAGTAGTTGTTCAAAGCAGCAAACTCCTGCGTTAACCTATGCCGCCATCTTGGTTCTCCCCATTTGATTTTTTAATTAAACTTATTGCAAGTTTGTTGGTTTAAGAAATTAAAATCAGTTGTCAGTTGAAAGATAACATTACCTTGCCCATCCTATTATTTTCTCTGAAGATCTTATTCCTCACAGGTTTCTTCTTAGTTCTTCCTACACATGATACAATGGATATATATACATTGAAAAAACTCTTAAAAGGCCATTTACATCTTCTCTTTACATGTTTAACAGGTAGTATAAAATAGTGTATAATAGATTTACCGATTAAACTAAATATAATGAAATCCACACAAAATTAGAGGCTTTGTTATGTTTGAATTTAACATGGTTTCACTGCTGAAAATTAAGTCTATTTCTTTATATTTTTCATTTTTACTTATTTATTTTTAAAAATTGAGTATATTTAAGAACTGTTCTCATGTTAATTTGAGCTCTCAGTAGATGATTTCAAGGAAATGGCTCTAGGTAGCATCTTTCCCTTAGTGTCAGCTTCAGCCTTTTGTATTATTGGATAGTTCATGTATGAATTGAGACCTTGACTTTATATTGGTAACCATACCACTGCCTGATACATTTTATTTGAATAGATTGTTTTCTTGGTTCAGCAATGATTTATTCATTTGACAAATATTTATTGGACACTGTGCTGGGCATTCCTCTGGTTTCTGAGTTTACTGCAATGAACATGCCTCTTACTCCTTATTGGTTTTGTATTTTAGTTGAATACAGTAACGGTATGCACATAATCAGAAATGTAAAGTAAAGGCAATCAATTAGTATTATATACCCCTCAGGAAATGGTGGGGTGAGGGCCATGTTACATGTTTGATTAACATGGCTAGGGAAAGCCTCTCTGAAGAGGTAAAATTTGAACAGAAGTCTACATGCCTTCAGTTAGGTGGGGAACATATTATAGAGAGGGGAGGCCACAGTATGAGGCAAGTGGCTCTGCCAGAATGAATGAGGAGGTGTGGGAAGAGATGACATTAGAGATGGCATTGCCATCATGACATGAGGCCCATGGGATTTATTCTAAGGAAGCCACTGGAGCATTTTAAACAAAGAAGTGAAATGGTTGGATTGATGCTTTAAGAATATTCTGGCAGCTGTGTAAGGAACAGATTGTTAGGTGGGAATATAAATTGAAGCCAATGGCCAGTTAACATGGTATTACAATGATCTAATAAGTAGTGCTAGCTTGACAGGTTGGATGGCATTGTCAGTCATAAGAAGCGGTCAGATTCTGCAAGAAGTTGAAAGATTGGGAAGACAAGATTTCTGTTCGATTGGATTGGGAGTATGAGAGGAGTCAGGGATGACTCCAGGGTTCTTGCTGGGTGCAATTAAAAAGCTGAGTTTCCATTTACAGAGAGGAGGAAGGGATTTGCAGCAGATTGTGGGAGGGAAGATCACTTAAAATGTTTGTGGACATTTAAGTGAGCATATGAAGTAAACTCAGAATTCAAGGCTGGATGTATAAATTTGGGAGCCTTTCTCAAACAGGTGGCATTTAAAGCTATGGAATGGATGAGATCACCAAGGGAGTGAATTAGAAATGTTACAAAGGAGGCAGTGAAGGAAAAGGCAAAATATGCAAACCTTACTGTTTTTCTTAGTCTTCTCTCTAGAGAGGGGACTTATCGTCAGCAAGGTTTTGTTTGGATTTTTTTGCTGCTAGTTACCACCTCTCTGAGGAAACTTGCAATCCATAGCCTAGGGAATTGTCCAAGGTGATTTCATAGTATGACACTACTGCAATTTGTTTCAAAAACTAAGCATGAGCTAAGGTGAAAGGGCTATTTGGCATTTGTAGGCTATAATTCATCAGGGACCTTTGGAAAGAAGCTAGTGGTCATGAGAATATGTGTTTGTGGTAAGAAAGAAAAATCTGCTTTTGCCTCCAAGCCTTGCTCTCATAAAAAAGTGGAATCTCTAATACCTCATAATAATCAGTATATAGTGCCTGTATTATAAACTAATATGAAGTTAAAATGTCAAAAATATGCAGGCATATTCCTTGATAAAATAACTTATTAAATCAAGGGATTGAGTTCATTTAGTTCAAATCTACCTCAAAATAGTAATATCAAATCCTGCCATTAAGGGGAAAAATCACTAACATAGTAGCAATTGTGTTCTCTGTAGAGTGGGAGGAGAAATGGAATTGAACTCTGAGTGAATTCTCTTCTGAGCTTTTGTTACCCTTGCTCCCTTGAAATTAGTAGAATGTCAGCTATATTAAATTACTACAGTTCTTTAATTTATTAGAACTAATAAAAACACAGCATGATCCGAATAATATGTTGTTTCATTGAATTGTTAACTCTTATAAGTTTCTCAAAAAGTTTAAATTTCCAATTGATTTAATCATTATCTTTTCTACTTTTTTTTACTTTGTGGCAAAAGGTACACAATTTTGCCTATCCTATATAATAAAAGCCTAATATGCTTAAGTGTCCGACCATTCATTCGACTGGTAGACCAGTCGCTATGATGCACACTGACCGCTAGGGGGCAGACGCTCTGACCAGTAGATTAGCTTGTTGCCGGGGTCTTGCTGATCAGGACTGGGCGAGACAGGCCAGACACGCCCTGGAGCCCTCCCACGGTCCTTTCTTGTCCCGATCATGCACTGGTGGGGTCCCTCAGCCTGGCCTGCACCCTCTCGCAATCCAGGACTCTTTGGGGGATGTCAGAGAGCTGGTTTTGGCCCGATCCCTGCAGGGCAGGCTGAGGGACCCCAGCAGTGCACAAATCTGTGCACTGGGCCTCTAGTTTTATATAAAATGCATGTAAAATGTGTGAAAAACTTGGTAATATTAAGAAATAGTATCTATCTCATTTATCTTAAACACAGTCTGTTCTTAATACAGTAACTAGTGACTTAAGTAAGATAATGCTCTGTCTCAACCTGTTACCCACTGCTGGCTGCCCACCTCAGAACAAAAGCCTAAACCTGTGAGATGCCTGTAATGCTCTACATCACATGCCTCATCTTCTGCCACTCTCTCCTCACTAGTTCAGCTTTAAACACATGGCCTCTATATCTATATTCCCCCTCATGTCAGTCACGTTCTTGGGGATTTTACATTTGGTGTTGCCTCTCTTTGGACCTTGCTTTCTTTAGATGTACACGTGGCTTCCTCCCTCGGGTCCCTCCTGTCTTGTTTCCTCAGGCAACTTCTGAAGGTCTTCTCTAAGCATTTTATTTGAAATTGCATACCCATTTGTCTTTAGCACTTCTTTTTCTCTTTCCTGCTTTATTTTTCTTCTAAGAACTCATCTGCTTTCTCATTTCTGTATTTTGTTCTGTCCATAACCTATCTATGAACCTATTATAAGAATGTCCATAAAGGCAGGAATCATTCTTTCAGGTATCCATTGATGAATTCTAATGTCTTGATCAGTGCCTGGCATGTAATATCAAATGAATGAATAAATGACGTTCCTGAAGGTACTTGATAATTTATTTTAAATACTACAAAACTAAAACCATTTAGCTGTTGGCTCACTGAGGCTTGCCATGAAGCATGCTATTAGTATTAAAACATGAATCTGGCTTAAAACAACTTCTTGGTGTTTCACATTCCTTCAGATATTCTTTATTACATTTCTAGTCTAATTAGACCTGGGTTTGAATTCCTAATTTACCATATACTAGCTATGAAACATTGGGGCAAGTTTCTTACCCCTCACTTAACATTTTTAAAAATTATCTTATTAGGTGATATCTAAAGGAGACTATGCATGTATATAGTCAAAAGTGAATAATAAGTTCCAAGTTTTTGTAGCTGTTATCATCATCATCATATTTTTATTTTGAATGTTTTCTTCTCCTATGATTCAGCTATTCCTTATTTTACATTTAGAATTTTTCTCACTGTTCTGTGATTATCTTGCATGTGTGTGCTTTTGCTCTCATCATTGTCAAGAGTTACTCTCTTGGTGTTTGGACAACCTCATAATTCCAGATTCAACCTCTTAATTCCAGATTCATCTCTTGCTTGTGTGCTCTTGCCTTGTGGTCAGCATTTCACCCTTCTAGCATCATCTGCTTTCTTATCATTCTCTCTTCTGGCTCCTTGAGTTTCTTTTCTGACTCCTTCCTTTGCTCGCTTCCCATTTCTTTTAACATTTAATAAGTGTCTCACTCAGATACTGTTTTCTAGGCTCTTTTTTTTTATACCTTCCTCTTTGTTAATGATTTTATTCACCACACAATTATCTATAATAATAAGGGTAATAAACTAATTAGACCAGACAGCCGAACGGCCTTCCAGATGTCATTCTGCATGTCATTCCTGATGCCCTTCCGGACGAAGCTGCTGCAGTGGGGCCTAGGCAGCAGTGGTTAGGGGCGATCAGGCAGGCAGGTGAGCAGTTAGGGGCGATCAGGCAGGCAGGCGAGTGGTTAGGGGCGATCAGGCAGGCAGGTGAGCAGTTAGGGGCGATCAGGCAGGTAGGCAGAGTAGTTGGGCGATCAGGCAGGCAGGCAGCATACTTAGGGGTGATCAGGCAGGCAGGCTAGCAGTTAGGGGCGATCAGGCAGGCAGGCGAGTGGTTAGGGGCGATCAGGCAGGCAGGCAGGTGAGCGGTTAGGAGCCAGTGGTCCTGGATTGCAAGAAGGATGCCCCACTGCCGGTTTAGGCGTGATCCCGCAGGGATTCCTGTGGGATTGGCACTAAACCAGCAGTTGGACCTCCCCCGAGGGGTCCTGGATTGTGAGAGGGTACAGACAAATTTCGTGCACTGGCCCTCTAGTCCTATCTAATAAAAGAGAAACATGGTAATTGGCGTACAACCGATACCCTTTTCATTGGCTAATCAGCGAGATATGCAAATTAACTGTCAGCCAAGATGGCGGCCAGCAGCCAGGCAGCTTGAAACTAACATGAGGCTTGGTTGCCTCAGTGACGGAGGAAACCAACGTTCCCCGCCTGCCGCTGCCTCTGAGCGGGCAGTTTAAGAAACATTGTAACAAATACGCCCAACTTCAGCCAGCAGATTGGCAACATTGTAAGCAAAGGCCAGAAACCTACTTTCAGCCGGAGGCCTAAGAGCTGGAGCCAAGCCTCAAGCTAAAGCTGGCCCAGAATAAAAAAAAAAAAAAAAAAAAAAGGAAAAAAGGAGCGGTTGGGAGCTTCAGTCACTCCCAGCCTGAAAACAGCCCTCAGCCCCTCACCCAGACTGGCCAGGCACCCCAGTGGGGACCCCACCCTGATCCAGGACACCCTTCAGGGCAAACCAGCCGGCCCCACCCGTGCACCAGGCCTCTACCCTATATAGTAAAAGGGTAACGTGCCTCCCGGCACCAGGATCAGCGGAGCCGTGAGGCCTCCCGGCACTGGAATCAGCATGACAGGGGGAAGCACCCAAACCCCCTGATCGCCCTGCGGCTCTGTGTGTGACAGGGGGCGGGGCCACAACCCCCTGATCAGCCCTGCTCTGTGCCTGATAGGGGGGAGCTCCCCCCCCACGGGCCCTGCTCTGTGTGTGACGGGGTAGAGCCATAACCTCCCCATCGGCCCTGCCCTGAGTGTGAGAGTGGCGGCGCCCCAACCCCCTGATCCGCCCTGCTCTGTGGGTGATAGAGGGCAGCGCCCCAACCCCCTGATCCGCCCTGCTCTGTGGGTGACAGGGTACAGAGCCCCAACCCCCCTGATGGGCCCTGCTCTGTGTGTGACGGGGGTTGCTCCACAACCTCCCCATCGACCCTGCCTTGAGTGTGACAGGGGACGGCACCCCAACTCCCCAATCGGCCCTGCTCTGAGCCCGACCAGGGGCTGCACCTAGGGATTGGGCCTGCCCTCTGCCACCCGGGAGCAGGCCTAAGCCAGCAGGTCGTTATCTCCCGAGGGGTCCCAGACTGCGAGAGGGCACAGGCCAGGCTGAGGGACCCTCCCTCCCCCCCGAGTGCACAAATTTTTGTGCACCGGGCCTCTAGTTAATGAATAATTCCCTTTGAACACCTTCTAGACTTTTTGTACTTTGACTTCTAAATATACACAATTTAATGTCACACAAAGCAGCCAAGAGTATGCATTAAGAACATGACATAAAAATAAGTACTGACCCATGAACATTTCAGTTATGATCAGTTATCGTGACTTCCAGATCTCATGTTGAGACCTGGTGCTGGAGTAATTATTTTCTGTTCCTGGGAATAACTTCCAAGAGTTAAAGACATATTATTGAAAAACTGATTAGAATAAGCTTCTCTTCTAACATAAGCTGCACATGTTGTAGCCAGAAACGTATGTTTCAAAGCTCTCTACCTCTGGGTCTGTGATGAAGTATATCTGACTGAGGGCTTGAGCCTCAGCACCCCTGGAAATGAAAATCACTCAGTTTTAGATAGCAACAGCTTGATGGTTATTATAGAAAGTTTGTTCACGGACCCAACTCCTCTCAAAAAAACAAAACAAAAACACACACACAAAAAAACCCTGCAAATTTTTTTTAACTATCTGAGATATGAAACCGCAGGCTTGCTTTCTGCTTGTAAATCATGTCATGGAATGGCATACCTAGAGGAGATTAAAACCTTACTTGATTATTTTTTTTTAATATTGTGTTGGAAACTTCTTATCCTTGAAGATGAGGGTTTGGATAATAAGAGCAGTGAGAGAGATTAATTTTGGAGTTTTAGGTCAATGGCATAATTATTACACAAAATGAGCAGCCATAGAGGAGCCAAGTAATTATATGACAGTTACATTATTTAAATTTATATAGTGATATACACTTCCCACAGTATGTTTGTGTACATTTATCTGACATATCCTTAACAACAGTCTCTTAAGTTTGCAAATACTGGAGCTCATATAGAATTGGTGACTTAACCGAGACACACCCTCACTGACACAAACACACACACACACACACACACACACACACACACACACCCCTTATAAACATAAGAGAAGGATTCAAACTCAGTTTCTGACTTCACATTTCCTTATGTTGTATTAACCACACTGTTTTGTTTCTAAGTATAAGACTCTTGACTTATTGGTACAAAAGTGTGTATATGTAAGAGGTGGGGAAAGGTCACTGGTTGCAAAGGAAAGGTTTCACAGGATACTTTAGCCAACAGTGTGATTTTCCTCAGTACCAGTCCTGTTCCTGCATTTCTTTGAAAAAACTAAATACTAACCTGGTCATCTCCAGAAACTCAGGGCCCAAAATAGGAGGGAAATGCTCTTTCCTTCCTCGCAGAGCCTGGCGAGGTAGGTGTTTCTGGAAGATGGCCCGGCCAGATTTCATTCCAGAAGCCTCTCCCTTATTCTCTGTCCCCTGGTTAACAGGGGACTGGCAGGCATTCTGATGCTAAGGGTGAGAGCCCTTGAAAACCTTTCTGTGGTATCCAGAATCAACGGTATGAAGTTGTATTTAACTTAGTTTGCATTGTGGTTCCTGGGACAGAAAGAGGTGCTTATTTGGTCCTATATTTTTCTCTCTCTAATATTGGGTCAAGTTTCCTGTCCTGAACTCAGCTATTATATATTATTAATGCTGTTTTCTTTTCTTTACCAAGGATGCATATGTTGTATCCTAGTCCACATTTTATGTTTATTTAAGGATTGGGATAGGGACCAGTAAAAGTGATTTTCCTTCCTTTGGTGAAAAATTGATGTTAACTTTTGTACCACCAGCATCACCACTACCAACTCATTTTTCTTATTATAATATTTGTCCAAATTCCTGTCTACTAGGAAAACCAATTTCTGCATGTACTAGTATATGTGTATTGATAGTGCATTGACTCACATTTATACATTCAATAGTCATAATTTAGCATAAATATTAATATGTTTAAGAGTTCTCATAGTTTGTGGCTTTCTGCGGAAACTATGATAGGACCAATATTCTATTGATTTTTTAAATTTATTGATGTCACATTATGTGTCTTTTCCTATAGTAATCTATGTGGCATTACCGAAGTTTCATGCTATGGGCAAATCCTATTTAACAACATTTGCTTTGTAAGTAGGTCCCCTTGGTACCACTAGCCACAGTAAAGCTCTGAAATCATTCTGATCGATTGAATGCTTGTATATTTTGAAGGGCTTTAAGATCCAGCAACTTTATATTATGGATTTCCTTGACTATCATTATGTTTTTCCTAAGTTCTGACCGAGACTTTTTTGAAGCATTCTATATTTGGAATGAACTTAAAAAAAAAAAAAAGTTCAGTTAGCTGCATGACAGTCCTTTCCTTTACTGCTTAATTATCTATCTGCTATATTCTGTTCTCATTATATAGCTTTATGCACTTTTTTCTTTATTTTTTTAGGTGTTTGTCTTAGGAGGGGCTATGTCTGCTGTGTTCTTAGTTTCTTACTTTTTAGTGGATTCTTATAACCCCATTGGAGCTATCTGTGATTCTGACTGCTGGCCCTAGTAATGACCTCTCTTGCAAGTTGAAGAGTACTTTCCCCCCATCTTTATCCTCCTCCAAATGCTTGTTTCCCCCTATCTTTCCTTAACCATGGGCCTTAACCCTTTATTAGTTATGTCCCTTGTCTGAATCCTGCCTGCAGATTTTCCCTTTAACTTACCCCACCTTCAGTCAGTATCCACATAATTTTCCCATTTGGCCTGAAGTGCAGATCACAGACCTGGCCCCTCTGGCATCTTTGGACAAAGCAGTAGACATAGTTTATTACTGAGGGACAGAGAGTTGCCTGAAAATTTAGCACAGTGATTTGATTTGAATGCCCCTGAAACACACCCACCGAATCAATGCCTTGAACTGAAGCATGAACCCAAACACTGAATGAATTTCTGAAAGGCCATTGATTTATTTTTAGAAGTCCCTGAATGAATTTTATTTGTCATAATGTAGAAAGAGAATAAAAATTGCAAACAATCAATACTAAGAAACACAGCAAGGTGTCATTTTTAATGGGTTTATGTTTGGAATAAATACAGAAATACCTTTGCCATTAATATTCTGACATCAAAAAGAGCAAGAGTTTGTAAAATGTCAGGGGAGGAATTAAGATTAAGGCACAACATTGGTCAATTAAGAGTATTTTGGGGAGAGTTATCTTCTAAAAATATGAGCTAGTTAGCAAGTATTACAGGAAAAGACTTTTTTATTATTTACTACTTTTGAATAAACTAACCTACAATGTAGAGAATGTTTCCTGTCACTTTTTCTTACCCCCACTACCTCAACCCTGTCTCCTCAAAGTTTAGCCCCCAATTCTTTTCTCAGTTCAAGTTTTATAGAAACTATAAAAGATCAGAAGTGAACCCCCAATACTGTACATTAGTTGGTCTGTTCCACAGCAAACTTGGGCTATTTCCTCCAGAGAAGAGCTGGCCTCCCCAGACCTGCCAGAGGCCTGTTCTATACCACATCTGGGCTGAGCCTATCTTCTTGTGTTTTAAGCATGACAGTAGTAAAGAAAGTTTTTCCAATGGCTATCCACTGCCGCGTGACCCGAAAATGGCCCAGTTGTCACTTCCGCTTAGAGAAATATTCTTTGCTCTGGACATCATGCGTGATGGTATCACTGCAGGCTCCGCCAGCAGGGCACACTTCCTGTGCTTACCAGTGAGGAGCAGTGCCTGGACTGTCATCATCTCACCCACAGAGCCGCCAGCAGGGCCCTCGTTCATGATGAGCCTCCTGCTACAGATAGAGTCAGAGGGGCCAACTGGCTGAATCACATCCAAGGATCTGTGTTCTATTTTTTGTTTGCATCCCTCCTCCCTCTCCAACTTTCCCTTTTACTCTATAACTGACTAATCTTAACCTGGTCCACTGATCAATCTTGAACATGTAATTTATTAACTACTTGCAAGTTTATAGGATTTAGTCAAAGTGGCTCTTGAGTATAAGTATCATGTTTATGATATTCTAATGATTTCTCATAATCTCTCTCTTGTTAAGTAAAATTTTGGAAGTCAGGCAGGGACTGTTGTGCCTGGAGTGCTTTTGTTTCATAGCTGTTTATGAATGGCAATGAGTAGCCAACTTTAAAGTAGAATAAAATGTGGGTATTCATTTTAGAACAAGACTGTTGGGGGAAAAATAAAATGTTAAGGATAGTAGTACTGGGCCAGTCGCTCATAACTGTATAGGCATTTGTATTTGCCATGTGTTGATTACTTACTATGTTTCAGGCTCCATGCTTCATGTTTTGAATGCACTGCCATTTTCCACATAGCAGCTAGTGACCTTTTCCTATAAAAATA